>NC_056735.1:1264928014-1264955514 GCF_019279795.1 Protopterus annectens
CTTGATATGACATACGCTGACAGTGCTATATAATACTGGGGTTGCTGTTGATTCCCTTCTCATTCCTTTTGTATGCTTTATTGTTATGTCGTTCATTCTTCATATATACATATATATATATATATATATATATATATATATATATATATATATATATATATGTATATATATATATATATATATATATATATATATATATATATATATATATATATATATATATATATATATATATATATGTGTGTGTATATATATATATATATATATATATATATATATATATATATATATATATATATATATATATATATATATAAATATATATATATATATATATATAGATGTGTATATATATATATATATATATATATATATATATATATATATAGATGTATATATATATATATATATATTATATATCTGTATATACTTATATACATTTCCTATGCTGGGCACTGCTTACACCCACGCAAGTGCACTCAGACTTGCTTACTGATACTTATATATGTTTACTGCTGCTTATTTGTGCTTACACCTGCTTACTAGTGCCTTATTCATTATGACAGTGCCACTTTGATTGAATGACATTTAGTTAAATATCTCACGCGATACTCATGTCTGTTTTAAGCAAAATGACATTCATTCCACATGGAAAATGATATGTGCTATTGTTGGGCTGAAACCATGAATGCGTGTTCATTAGGCAGATGCTCTAAACACTACACTATTGACGTTTACGCTGATTCCAAATGTTTTTCTCTATTTGAATGATTCTGATATGTAAGCTATGCTCGGCGGAGGGCAGCGACACCCAAACATGCTGCGCTTTGCTTACACCTTCGATATTGCAGCAATTCAAATATATAATAGGGTCACTGGGAATCTAATTGTGAAAGTTCTAGGGGCGGGGCTCAACATTCCACTACGTCCTTGTGTGTTTACGACTTTGATTTTATTTCACTGTCCATGGACACTCATGTTTGCTTAGCATACATTTTGGTATCCACGAACACTGAATTACTGGCTTACTATTAGAGGCGGGCTCTACTAGTAAGCATAGTAGGCTGTGCAACTGTTAGGGCATGTTTACACCTCCTTAGAGCACTTGTACATGCCCCCTGCACTCGCACACGTTTCCTGTGCACATCAAGAGTGTGGCGGCGTGCCCTCTTATATATTCATATGGTGCTGCTGTGCCATCTATCTATCTGTAGTGAGGATGCTTGGTGCAAGGCTAAACCATTCTTGTGCCGAGCTTCTTGATTCCCGAGGAATAATTTCCCCTATCTCATTGAACCAATGTTCTATTTCAAGAAAAAGTGAGAAAAGGTGTCTCTGAGCAAACAGAATATGAATAAGTATGCTCAACACACAGACAGCACATTTTTAAGAAACCACAGACGTTTCTATTAAAAAAGAATAACAGAATAATAAGATGCCCTTATTTCACTCTGTATCTTACTCTATATAAAACATGAAAGTCTCTGTGATAACTCAGGCAAGTGAAGACACCAAACAATGTTTATTTTTAAATTCATTCACCAATGATCTAGCACAATATAATGGTACTCTTTCCACCAGTGACATTACTCATTAAGGGCTATTCTACCTTTAGAAAGTGGGCTAAGGAATCAACAACCCAGAAGATTTGCCATGGGTGAGGGTATGGGGTGGGGGGTAACATGCTTAACATAAGTGGGAAGAAATTACAAAGAGTGAGGCTGATAGGGCTTGGTAGGGTTTGAATATGTAGATGAATATAAATATGACATTTTGAAAAGGGGTAGTTGGCGTCAGAAATTTTCCTGAAAAAAACGTGAGAAATAGAAAAGAATCAATAAGGAAACAACAATGAACTTAACTTAACTCTTGAAAAGCTTTCAGAATTATTTGAAAGTATTTTGTAGTATTGGTAAGGAACAGCAGAAGAGTAGGACAGAAAATGATGTCACAAGACCTGAACCCTGAGTACTTAATCAAAAGTAAATCAAGTTTAATTGAACCTTAAGAAACAAGAACATATGTAGTGTTTAGCTGGCTAGTTACCCAACACAATGCATCTGAAATTCTCCAGATGCAACTAACACTAGGTAAGACTGCAATCTAAATTGTAGCTTGCTACAGATCCCCCACCATGCCCCAAGATTCTCAGTACACCTTTCTAAACATACTGGAAAATATTAAGATACAACCAAACACCCTAATACTGGGTGATTTCAATTACCCTGCCATTAAATGGGAAAACTACTCGGGTACCAACACCTTTTCCCAACCGTTCTTGGAATTCATAAATTCCAACACCTTGGATCAACTAATCCATTGACCCACCAGAGGCTCCAGTATCCTAGACCTGATCATTACCAACATGGGAGATAGAAGCTCCACACCAGTTGTCACCCCCTTATTGGTTAGGTCTGACCATAAGCAAATAAGCAAATCACCCTTGACATCCACATCTCACCCCCACCCCACCCCCAAGTAAGGAAACCTCCGTAAAAACCTTCTCCAAAGCCAACTTCATGCTACATAAGTCAGAAGTGACAATCTTCATGGCACTCATACAGACAGGAGCTGAAAGTTTGACTGCTGAATCCTACACTAAGGCACTGTACGAGCACATCCACTCGTGCATGAATCATGCCATTCCAAATAGAACCAAGACGCTCTCCTCCAAAAAAAGGAAGCCAATCTGGTGGTCCCCTGCCATAAACAAACTATACAACAGAAGGCAGAAACTGTTGCAGGAAAGAGGAAAATCCCAGGATCCAAAAAACTCCCTTACCAGCCTCAGTAAGAAGCTGAAATCCCTCATAGAATCCTCCAAAGCTAGTTACGAAAATAAAATTGCCAAAGATTCCCAAGACAACCACAAGGCATTCTATAGTTATGTCAAGAATATAAATGGCTATGCTCAGATCTGATCTGAGCTACAACAGAATGGCATTAAATATACTGATCCCAAGGATATTGCCAATATCCTGGCAGATCGATTTAGTGCCAACTTCACCCCCCCTCCCACCCACTAAAAGGCCCATCTCAATACCAAAAGATTGCCAAATTCCGGTAATCATGGCCACTCAGGTAGAAACCACACTCTGCAAAGCTAAGAATACAGCATTGATGGGACCAGATGATATCCTGAGCTGTGTACTACATGAACTACAAAATGAACTGGCACCTCACTTAAGTGTCATGTTTAATCATAGCCTCACCCACTGAGTGGCGCAGAGCTACAGTTATCCCAGTCCACAAGGGGTGATCCACCTTGGATCCTGGGAACTACAGTCCCATCAGTCTGATGAGCCTGATCTGCAAGGACATGGAAGTCATTATCATGGAGCTGTTTACTGAATTTCCTGTTTGCACTTATTTTTAAAATCGTTTTTTTCTCAAAACTTGCATTTTATCTGTCTTTGGCCTAGCACTCTTGTGTGGGGTCATTTACTGCACTGCTATAACTTGTTGATACTTGTGAAGCTCTGCTATCTCTGAAAAAAACAAAAAAACAAAAAAAATCTTGCTTTTTTCCCACTTTTCTGAGATTTAAAAAAGTTCAGTTACAGGCTTGCTGTTCTTGAACTGTTTGTAAGTTTCTTGGAGGCCATATTTTGCTTGGGCTAAAGGGAAGTCTCTCTGTTGGTCAGTGGCAGTGAAAAACATTGAGCAGCCTGCCTGCCCCTGTGGGAGTGGTTACTGACTTGAAACTGTAGTTTTATTGGCCATTTTGGGTCAATTCCAAACACCTTCATCTTCCTCTCTTAAAACCCTCTTTTGTGCGGTGTTGTGCATAGCGCAACAGCGGGCAGCGCTGCCTAATTGGGTTTAAACTATTCCTGGCTCCACAGAGTCTGCTCTTCACTTTTTCCCTTAGAACTGCTCTGTCTCTCAATTTAAACACCATATTCTCATTCTAAGGCCCTTCACTGGTCCAATTAAGTAATCCTACAAGTTAGCACTATTAAACCATAAGCACTACTTACTCTTATACTCTCTACGATTACCCTGTCCTCTATTGGTCCGTCTTAAATTCAGTTTCCCTATATTACTCTAGCATGTCCAAAGGTCAGTCAATGGTTTCCTCTCCAGTCCAGCTGGTGAATCTGGGAATTTTGAGGCAATGTTACAACTGTCTCATGTACACGGACAACCCTCTCCTTCTCCAAACAGGTTCAAATATATGTGAGAGATGCAACTATTTAGCCAAACTGGAGGCTGAGCTCTCTCATCTCAAAACTGGTGTAACCAGTCAGGAGGAGAAGGTAACCTCACACAACACAATTCCAGTATCACGTAGTCCCACCACATCAGCGAACCAAACACATAAATACACAAAAACATACACGGAGGCTCTAAATAAAAATCTACCTAAGCAACAGAGACCTCCAAAGCAGACATCCAAGCAAACGCTACCTCAAAACAAAACACGCACAACACATAGCCCACAAAGTCAGTGTGCCAAGCAGCCACAGCCCTTAAGGCTGAATAACACACCTGATACTCTTGTAATAGGTGACTCTATTGTCAGACACACTGACGCCCCGCTCACCAGGCTGAATAAAGAGAAGGTCACGGTGAGCTGCCTGTCGGGTGCTAGGATCTGCCACATAACGCAAGCACTCAGGTCACTCCAAAGCAAATACAAATATGACTCAGTCATTGTACATGCTGGTGTGAATGACCTGAGACGTACCTCCCTGGACTACATGAAAAGAGTCATAGAGGAGCTCTCTGATCATGTAGCCCAGGCTGGTATGACCCTGACCTTGAGCAGCATCTTACCCTCACCTAGAATGATGCCACAGTACAAAGACAAAATAATCGATTTTAACAACTGGCTAAAATTTTGGTGTCATTCAAAGGGGATCCAGTGTCTGTCAGCCTGGGATGACATGCTCGACAAGCCACGTTGCTTCACTAGGGATGGCTTGCACCTGTCACTACTGGGCTTTTGGATATTGGCAAAGGCTCTTGCCACCCCCATAGTGCCTTTTTTAGGCAAGGCTCAAAAGTCAAACCCACCCCCATAGACAGCACAAGGAACAAGAAACTAAGGGTAATGCTGCTTAATGCCAGAAGTCTTAACCTAAAGATGCATGTACTTGAAGCTCTCCTCAGTATGGAGAACATCAATATCTGTGCAGTGACAGAAACCTGGTTCAAGGCTCCAGAGAGCACCCCAGGACTACCAGGCTATACCTCATATCATGCTTTTCGGCCACAAAACCCGGACTGAACCACAAAAGGAGGGGGAGTTTCCATATTTATCAAGGATATCCACACCTCCAGGTTAGTGGCAGTGCACGAAGTATCGGAGACCATCCATGTGCAATTAACAGTGGGCAAGACTGCTTTTTAATTTATAGAATCCTACAGACCACCCTTTCAAAGTCAGGAATCCCACTTGGCTTTCCTGAAAACATTGGAGAACATGAAGATCTCTCCGAACACCATTATATTGGGCGACTTCAACTACCCAAAAATTGACTGGGAGCACTACTCAAGCCCCAGCACCTTAGCCCAAAGGTTCCTGGAAATTATGAACTCAAATGCTATGGAACAACTAGTCACCACTCCCACAAGGGGACTCTATGCTCCACACCAGAAGTATATCCCTCATTGGTAAGATCAGACCATAAATTAATTTCACTGGATGTCCACATCCCAACCCCACCCCCAGCCCAGAAAACCAGTGAAAAACTTCTCAAAAGCAAACTTCTCACTTCTCAAAACCAGAGTGGAATATTTCAAGGCCCCAGGGCCAGTGGAAACTACGGCCCAAACTGCAGAATCCTATATAAATGCATCCTACAGACATCTCCAGGAATGCATGGATCATGCTATCCCAAACAAAACCAAGACCCAATCATCCAAATGCAGACCTCCAGTCTGTTGGACCCCTGCCATAAATAAACTGTACAACAGAAGGAGGAAGCTACTACATGATAGAGCAAAATCCCTAATAGCGAAGGCATCTCTGATCAGTACTAGCAAAAAATTATGATCCCTCATAAAATCCTCCAAGGCCAGCTTCGAGAGAAAAATTGCACAGGACACCAAAGACAATCATAAGGCTTTTTTCAGTTATGTTAGGAACCTGGGATGCAACTCCCAGACTTGTTCTGAGTTTATTCTAAATGACAAAAAAATACACTGAACCCACAGACATCGCCAATATCCTGGCAGACAGGTTCAGTGCAAACTCCCCCCCCCCAAAAGAGCAAGTATCTATCCCGGCAGAGGGCTGCCTCCCAAACATCTCTGATGCTCAGGTGAAGGCTGCCCTCTCCAAAGCAAAAAACACTGCTTCCATGGGACAAGATGGCATCCCAGGTTGCGTCCTACATGAACTCCAAGAGGAACTAATCCCTCAAATATAACAGCTATACAATCTCAGCCTCACTACAGGATATGTGCCCACAGAATGGCGTACAGCAACAGTGGTCCCACTCCACAAAGGTGGAGCCTCTAGGGACCCTGGAAACTATCGCCCCATAAGCCTGACTAGCTTAGTCTGCAAGGCTATGGAGAGAATCATCATGGAGCTCATAAACAAAGACATTGGGGACCTACAGACACTAGATCCTACCCATTTCAGCTTTGTCAAGGGCAGATCCTGCCTTTTGAACCTGGTTGACTTCTTTGAAACAGTCACCAAAGCCATAGATGAAGGGAAGGTAGTCCACACAGCCTACCTGGACCTTGCAAAGGCATTTGACACAATATCCCACTCGGGCATCATAGATAAGCTATCCAGCTTAAATATAAACCCCTATGTCACAAGATGGGTCGCAAACTGGCTCAAAGACAGAACCCACAGAGTGAGAGTTGCTGGAGCCATGTCAGGCTTGAAACTGGTCACAAGTGGCATCCCACAGGGTTCCGTCCTGGGACCACTCTTGTTCGGTATATACTTTTCCGAGGTACAGGCAAACGTGGGAGGACTATGGCTCACCAAGTTCACAGACGACTGCAAACTGGGCGCCATAATCGACTCTCCAGCTGACACAAACATCCTTCAAAAAGGTCTCACAGAGACAGGTAACTGGTGCCAGCACCATGGTTTAAAGCTAAATGCCAGAAAATGTATAGTCATACCCTTTGGCAAAAACAATGTGCCCACAAATTACCACATAGGTGGAAACCCATTAAGTACAGAGAAAGTTATTAGGGACCTGGGGACCCAAGTTGATAGCAATCTCTCCTTTGAAAACCACATTGCCAAAGTGGTTAGAAAGACCTTCTACATAGCCTACCTCATCACGCAGGGTTTCACATCTAGATCAAGAGAGGTAATCGTGCCCCTTTATTCATCCTTCATCAGGCCCATCATAGAATACAATGCCCCTTTTGGGATGTGCCTTACCCGACACCTGCAGCAATTAGAAAGACCCCAAAAGTATCTCACCAAGAGGATCAAGGGTCTCAAACAGATGCCATATGCTGCTCGGTTAAAAAAACTCCATCTCTACTCAGTTGCATACCGTCTACTTTGAGGCAATCTATGCCTGACATACAAAGCTATGTCAAATCCAGAATTAATGGACATGCTCCACCTCAGTAAATCTAAATCCCTTAGAGCCACACGCTCGAGGGACTTGAACCTCAGCACAGAAATAAATAGAACTTGCTGGAGGGACAGGTTCATAACCCAGAGGCTCCCTTCACTCTGGAATAGAATTCCAGTTCATGTGAGGCAGAGCACCCCACTGAATCTCTTCAAGAAGAATCTCGATAGGTGGATGGAGGATCGTAGGTTTGTCCCAGGGGTTACCCCCGTGTCACTATTAGACAGAGGCACAGTAAACTAAACCTTAAAAAGGGCACAGTATACTCAAATCAAGGGGTGGCGTAAACCATACAGAATCGGGCTAGGCTTATAATTTCCCCAGGGCAGATAGCCTAGTATGCACCTATGAACCTATGAACCTATGAACCTATGGAACGTATAAACAAAGACAATGGCAACCTTCAACATCTTTGAATCAGTCTCCAGAGCTGTGGACGAGGTTAAGGCAGTCCACACAGCCTCTCTGGACTTCGCCAAGGCATTCAACACCATCCCCCACTCTGGAATCATAGATAAACTTACTAAGCTGGGCATAAATCCCTACATCACTTGATGGGTTGCCAACTGGCTTACTGACATAATCCAGACTGTAAAAGTAGCCAACTCCAAATCCAGCTCCAGACAAATGACAAGTGGAGTACCTCAGGGTTCAGTCCTGGGACCGCTCTTGTTTGGCATCTACTTCTCTGAAGTACAGGCCAACACTACGGGACTCTGGCTAACAAAGTTTGCAGATGGCTGCAAACTGGGAGCCATTATTGAATCCCCAAATGATATGGATATTCTACAAAAGGGCCTTACAGAAACAGATGCTTGGTGCCAGAGCCATGGGCTCAAGCTTAATGCCAAGAAATGTATAGTTATCCCCTTTGGGAAAAGCCATGTACCCATGAATTACCACATATGTGGCAGTACATTAAACACTAAAAGTGTGATGAGAGACTTAGGGACACAGGTGAACAGTGGTCTCACCTTTGATAACCACATCACCACAACAGTCAGGAAATCCTTCTATGTGGCACACCTCATCACTAACGGCTTTTCATCCAGAAAAAAGGAGGTAATTGTCCCACTGTACTCATCCCTCATTAGAACCATTATAGAGTACAATGCCCATTTTGGTATGTACCTCACAAGACATCTGCAACAACTGGAAAGGCCGCAGAAATACCTCACTAAAAGAATCACAGGCCTAAAGCAGATGCCCTATGATGACCATCTAAAAAAACTCCAGCTGTACTCTCTGGCATATCAGCTACTCAGAGGTGATCTCTGCTTAACATACAAGGCCATGTCAAACCCAGAGCTGTTGGACATGCTCCACTAAAGAAATCCCAAGCCCTCAGAGCCACACGCTCCAGAGATCTAAACCTTGTCATCACAATAAATAAAACATGCTGGAGGGATAGGTTCCTGACCAAGAGACTCTCTGGAATAGACTGCCCATACATGTCAAGCAGAGCGCCTCCTTGGCCCTCTTCAAAAGGAAACTTGACGATTGGATGGGAGATAGGAAATTCACAATGGGGATCACGTCAGTCACCCTGTTAGACAGGGGTCCAGGGAAGTAAATATTGTGGGAAGAAATATCCAGGGAATTGTTTGGCTAGGCTTGTATAGGCCCTAGGGCCAATAGCCTAGTACCAACCTATGAACCTATGGTGCTTTTAGAAAAAACAATGTTTATTGGTATAATAAAGTAAGCTAACTTTTATTTTAAAAAAATCTATGGAATTTGAAGGAATTTAGATATAAATGAATACATGTGTATTCTGATGCAGAAATACTTGACTAAATTATATAAAGATACATTGAAAGCTTAAATGAGCCTTTTTGAGCTCTATCATTATTCAGCACCATGTGGAAGGCCTAGCTAAGATGAGGGCTGCCCAACAATTCTCCACCCCCATGTAATTAAAGGGGACGTGTATTTCAACAGTTTAGGGGTTTGGGGATGACCCTGTAGTGTCTTACAAAATCTTAATATTTTAATTTCCCCTTTTCCTTATTAAAAGATGCTATTTGGTAGCTCAAGTGGAAGAATTTTCAGCCCTGTAGCTAGATGTCTCCTTCACTTGTTTTGCAAAAATGCTGGTTGGTAGTTTAGGTGGTAGATGTTTCCAACCTTGGGACTAAATAGTTGAGCAATGTTTATAGGAACAGAATTGTTTTCAGAGAAGGTTCTAGTATTTCAGGTTTGTGCAAAAGTCTTTAATTTATCAACTAGATTATAGCTCACTTCTTTGTGAGTAATTATATAGTTTTATATCAACAGACAATCTGATTTGTTGCATTGTTATTTAGCTAATGGTTCCCAGCCCCAAACTCACTGTTGTATGCCAGGAACTGTAGCAGTAAAGGTTTTAAAGGGAATAATAAGCGCCACTGAAAAAAATTCAGCTGCAACTTTTCTGCAATTTCTAAAATCATCACCTTACATTCTGCACACAATCTGCAATTTTAAATAATTTCTAGGATTATATTTCTTTTTTTTCTTTTTTTTATTGATAATTTGTCAAATATTACATGAAATCAAAAACAAAAATTATATATATACAATTGTAAAACCTATAAACTTTAAAAACATTATGTAACTATATACATTGGTGTCTGTTAAGAAGAAAACCATAAATACGTTTAAGGTGTAACCTGAAGAATGATATATAAGTTCATATATCTTTATCCATTTTCTCAATTATTTCTAGTATTTTCATCCAAGAGTTGTATAAAGTTGTAAGCCTGGTAGTTCTGTTCTTCAAAGTAGATATTTCAATTTGTTCAACTGTTCTAACTAAATTTTTAAATTCATTAAATGTAGGAGGAGTCTCACTTTTCCAGTGAATGGTGATGATTTTGCGAGCTGTTGCCATTAAAGTCCATAAGATTTGAAAATCTTTTTTTGGCACAAAATTCAGAACAGGGGAGTTGAATAAAATCATAGATTTTGATACGTGATAATTATCATTAAAAACAGTCTGAAAAAAATAATTAATATTATTCCAATACAAAGTAAGACACTTACATTCATAAAAAATGTGTTGCCAGTCCACTCTTATTTTAGTCTGACATCTCCAACATAAATCTTCACTTGCATACATCTTAGATAATTTATGTGGTGTATAAAAACTTCTATTCAAATATCTCAAAGTGAATAACTGCAAGTTTATTGATAATGATGACTTCTTGGAAGATTTTAAGATAATCTTTTTCTTCCTTTTCGTTAGGATGGTGATTAATTTTTCTGTGTATAATAATTCCAGTAAATGTCTATTTGGTATATTTTTGTTGTTTTAATTATTTTGTAAATGTTAGATAGATATCCAGCACCTTGATAAGGTTGATTATTAATTATAATAATGTAATCAATAAATTTTGGGACAGTATGTCTAACTGTATCTTGCATTTGTCCAATTCTATTTATAAGATATTGTCTTAGAGTTTGCAAAAGTAGCCATGAGTCATTATTTATATTATATTTTCTGGTTATCTGATCCTTAGTTAATATTTTCTTTTGTTCTACCAGGTGATGCCAGTACCTTATTGAACCTATCTTGAGCACATTCATTTTCTGAATTTGGCATGTATCAAGGACAGTAGGTATAAAGGCTATAGGAAAGATCAAAAAGAACCATGAATTAATTTTGGGACTTTGTTTATGAACAATTTAAATGTTGTAAGTGTGATGCTCATATATTTGAATGGCAGTTTATTATTTTTATTTTTATCTTCTAGATAATCTTTTAACATCCAAACTAAAGGAAATGGTATTATAGTTAAATGATCTGATATGTTGTTATGACTAAGTTCAGTATAGACCTGTTCATGTAATTGTTTCCATATAGGTTTGTAGTGAGCATTTAACCATAAGGTTATATTTTTAACAACAGAGGACATAATATATATCTCAATATCAGGTAAATTAATTCCTCCTTCTTCCCAGTTTGGTAAATGTTTATTTAAAGCAATTTGGGGTTTGTTTGGGAACCATAAAAAATTTAATATTAGTTTATTATATCTCTGAGTGATATACTTGGGAGGTGGCAGTGAAAAACTTTGTATTAGATATAATATTTTAGGAAAAATAATTGATTTAATGAGGTATAATCTGTCTCCCATTGTAAACATATATTTGTTCCAGGTAGATATCGCTTGCTCTATTTTATCTAGTGTTTTATTATAATTATATATAAGTGAGTCAGTTAAGTCTTCAAGTAGATCTATGCCTACATATACTATTTTATTATCCTCTGCTATGTATTTGGAATATTTTTTGTTTATATGTTTCTTTTATGTATTACATGACATAATTTTTGTTTTGTTTTCATTGAACTGTAAACCTGAAATAGTTTGAAAATTATTTATTTCTTTAAACAAAGCTTGTAAAGATGCATTAGTGTCTGATAGGGTAAGAAGTATATCATCTGCAAATAACTGTAATTTAAGAGATAAAGTTTTGTTGATGCAGATGCCTTTAATATTACTATTTGATCGTATCTGATTTGCAAATGGTTCTATAGGTAATGCAAATAATAGGGGTGATAGGGGACAGCCTTGTTTAGTTCCTTTTTTGATTAGTATGGGACCTGATCTATATGAACCTAATTTAACATATGCTATGGAGTCTTTATATAGTGACTGAATAAGGGCGATTAAAGATGTAGGAAAATTATATTCTTTTAGGACTAGTGTAAGGAAATTCCAGTTAACAGAATCAAATGCGTGATTAATATCTAAGGATATTATATTTAAATCCAAGTTAGCATGTTTACTATAATCTATCAATGACAGAATTATTTTAAGATGATCATATGTATTTCTTCCTTTGATAAATCCTGTCTGGTCATCATGTATTAGCATGGGAAGAAAGTGTTTAATTCTGTCAGCATATATTGCCATGAACATTTTATAATCAATGTTTAATAAGGATATTGGTCTATATGACAAACATTGTTTCTCATCTTTGTCTGATTTAATTATTGGTGATATCAATGAATATTTCCATGAAGCTGGTATAATTATATTTTGAATAACTATGGAGTATACTTTTAAGAGTAAAGATGTAGCTTGATTAGGTATTACTTTATACATTTCTGATATTATATTATCAGGGCCAGGTGCTTTATTTAATTTAAGCTTTTTGATCTGTGATTTTAGTTCTGTCATAGTAATTGGTTTGCTTATAGTGTCAATTTGTTCCTGTGTTAATCTAGTAAGAATTTAGTTTTTAAGATAATTTTTTATATCTTTGTCAGGTTTTTCATGGATGCTTGAAAGGTTATCATAGTTGTATTGTAATCTAAAGGCTTCTAATAAACTATTTAGGTCCGTGACTTTTTTCTTTGTATTAGGGATATATAATTCTTTCATTTGCTTAGATTTTTTCTTTGTTCTATTAGCTAGTTGTCTCTGATGTGCTGGATTTGTTGAATAAGAATTTAATTTTATCTTTTCTAGCTTAATCATTGTTGTGTGATGTAAAATTTCTGCATATTTGTTTTTAATTTGTATTAATTCTTGAATTAAATCTTTATTTCCTTCTTGAATTCCTAGTTTTAATTTATCGGCTTTCTTTTGTAATTCTAATATGTCTTTATTCCATATTTTTCTTTTATTAATATACCAGGATAGTACTTTTCCATATATATATATATATATATATATATATATATATCTGCTTTTAAGGAGTCCCAGATATATATTTCTGAAATGTTCTCTGTGGTATTTAGTTCAAGGAAAGTTTTTATTTCACCTTCAAAAAATTCTTTAAAGTCTGTTAATTTTGTAACATATGAAGGTATTCTTGTTATGGGATTATTATTTATATGCATAAGCTCCATTTCAAAAACCAGAGCATTATGATCTGATAATGGACAGTTTATTATTTTGACATTACTTATTTTTGTTACTAAATCATTGGATATGTATATCCTGTCAATTCTGGAACTAGCCTTATATCTATGTGAGTAAAAAGTATAAATTAATGAGTCTGGGTCAGCAAATTCATTTATATCTTTTATGGAGATTGCGCGTGTAAACTTCAAAGGTGTCTTTGATATAGGTAACTTTCTTATTTTACTTTTTGAATCTGTATCTTTGTCATCTATTATACAGTTGCAGTCTCCTGCCATTATTAGGCTACCTTTAGTTAAATGTAATATTTCTTCAATATGATGTTTTACTGTTCCTATGCCAAGTCCTGGTATCCAATATAGGTTAACTAAAGTGTATATTTTCCTATTTAACTCTATATTTACTCAGCAAAACATACCAGATGTGTCTTGATAAGTGTTAATTATTCTAGGAGAAATAATTGTATTATGCATTAATATGGCTACTCCTCTCTTCTTTTGTTTGTATTAAGAACTTACTAATGTGTAGTTATTAATATTGAGATTGTTTAAATCTTTATCCAATAGATGCGTCTCCTGAAAAAATACTATTTGTGGATTATGTAGATTTATGTATTTATATAGACTCCTCCTTTTGATATTATTATTTAATCCATTAACATTTATAGATAGATATTTCATGTGTTGGCTTATGTTTTATTTGTATGACAGTTAATATACATAGATTTAACTCTTGGTTTGCATTATATGTATAATTTACACTATTGTTTACATGGAAGATCTGCTTATCTTCAGTAGACACCAAAACAGTATAAGAAAACAATGAAACTTCTAATTTAACTAATTCTAATTGATTACACCTTTTCCTATCTCTATGAACTTGTGTTACTCTTTTCATGAGTAACAAAAGTACCCACACAAACCTTCTAAATCTGTGACTAGTGTTTAAACTAATCTCTCTTAACCTCATAACTTAGTATGTCACTATTTACATATATTAACAAGTTGATATGATCAGCTAATAGACAATTATATGCAAATTTGTGTGAAAGCAATAATATTTATACATCAATAACCTGCTTATACTTGTGAAATCTTACTTGCAGAATTTCTTATAATCAGGGTTACAAAAACAATTTTCCAATTACATTTAACAAAATTTTTTTCATCTTAGTACAACAATTCACATATCAATCCAACTTGACACATTTGCTTTAATTCACACTGCAAAGACTCCAGTACCTTGTTAATTAGTTATTTTGGTTAAATTCTCATATTACTTATGTTCTTTTTAGATTGTAGTTTCATTATGCTCGCAATTTGTTTAGGGTAATTTTCCACCTCTAGAGTCTCTATCATGTAATATCTGTGCTATAAGAATATTATTTATTCTATAGTTATGTGAATATTTCCCATTTTCTTTCTCACTCTTTATGAAATAATTAGATTTATTTATTCTTTAACTTTTGAGAAAGTAGTTTTCCAAGTCATATTCCAGAACTCTTTACAAAAATTGTGTCGGCTTATATGATAATATATGTACATATATATAAATATATATACATAAACTTATATATAATGGTCTTTACATATCTTAAGATTCAAAATACTGAAGTAAAACATAGTGGAGAGATAGGTTCCCGACCCACTGTCTGGCCAGACTCCAGAAAAGAACCCCGATGACTGGACGGGAAAGAGGAAAATCACCCCGGGGATCATAACGGTCACCCCAGCAAACAGGTGTCTAGGTAAGCAAACAATATGTAAAGAAACAGCCAGAGAACTGCCATGACTAGATTTATACAAGCCCCAGGGTCAATATTCTAGTAGCAATCTATGAACCCACATAGCTATTTATGATTCTTATTGTATATATGTAATATTCTAGTATTAGAAATTCTTAATATTAATGTATATAACTATGTACAGAGTATTGCCTTTCTGTATATCTAACAATATTTAAGTTTTTTCTGACAATAACTATGCGTAGGTTGCTATTTCTGTTAGTATATAGAGAACCTATTAGAAAATAATTTGTTTAGTGTCTGTTTACTAAATCTAATCATGTTTTATTTTATTTAGTTTAAGTGTGTTAAATGTTTAGTAATAATCAGTAACACAAAAGGGTCAACATGTAGCTTCATAATTCAGGTGCTCTAGCACTTTAAGTAGTGATCGTTTTGGGATTTACTTCCTTATCCAGGAATGCTGCAATTACGTTTTATTCAAAGGACGTTATACGCAAGCATGAAGTGCTCGCAATGAGACATAAGACATTAGGGTGGTGCTTGCATGTGTATTTAAGGCTGCTGTCTCGTGGACGGGGCGGGAAAAGTAGTGAAGATTTTTCTTGATTTTCAAGTCATCGCTCGTGGTAATATTTATTTTTGCATATATTCATCTATGTTATATGCAAGACATTCCTATGTTATATGGGAGACACACTACATGAGACCTGCTAGTAAAACAATCAGCACCAAATGCTTTACTTCATATAAAAGATTCAATATGACATTCTAGTAGTGTAGAATAATTTAATGTAATAGCATGTAAGTGTTTACACTCTTAACTAACTATAACCATTCAGCACAACTCAACCATCTTCTATATACACATTATTTTTCTTCTTCTAGTCGAAGAGTTTTAACATGTGCTTGTTTTGAAATTTACTTCCTTGCCTAATGATATTGCAATTACATATTATTTAAAGGGCATCATACACAATCACAAAGTGGTTACAATGAAAATTACAACCATTATATACTACTTGTATGCATATTTGAGACTGCTGTCTTGTGAACGGAGCAGGGAAAGTAGAGAAGATTTTTCTTATCTTTCAAAGTATCGCTCGTGAAAATATTTTTCTACTGCATAGCTACAATACAGTTCAAGGATCTTCAATAAACAGAGCATTATCCCCCCTTCCAGTAAAGAAGCTTTGTATATATACATTAAAAACACAATAAGAGTCCATGAGGTGTACTGGGATGCTACAACATCATAATCCATACAACCAGACATGTGCGCACACCCAAGCTGCCTTTCTATCTCAGCAAAGCAAATCATTACAACAGCATTAATGGATTAAGTACATTAACTATGCAACTCATTTAACATAAATTTATAATTTTTCAAAGAATGCATTTGTCCCGCTCCCCTCCCTGCCCCGATCAGAAAACTTAGATTAGACATATTATATGAATGGTGCATTCAAAGATTTTACAACAAATTGCTAGTATAGTTAAATATATGGTGAGATGGTTATATCTGCTTGAGCCAGATATCCATTTGCATATATCTTGAACATATTGCTATATACATTTTATTTGTTGATGACTAAATCAGAGACGTAGAGAAAGAAAAACATTGCTATCAAGTTTCAAATATGGATAGACCTAAATGATAATGTTAATTTGCCCAGTTTATATTTATTCTAAATTTTAAGTGAGATAAAATAAATAGAAACTGTACCTGATATATTACTGTGATTAATGACTGGAAGATTTCTTGTTAGTTTTTGTGACATTGTTTAAAGTTTTGTGGTACATGTAACATATAAGTTATTTGCCCTTTAGTTTTTTTTTTCTTCTGTTCAACAGTCTTCCAGTTGTTTACTTCTGCATTTCTTTTTGGTGTACTATTTGTCCAATCCATAGATTCTTCCTGTGTTAAAATGTTGTTTGTAGTGAGATATTTTATTGCTGATTCCACTGTTTCAAATATTTTTATTCCCACTGGAAGGAATATATGAAGTCTTGCTGGAAAGAAAAGATGGGTCTTTAGTTGCTTCTTTTTAAAGATTTTTATTATTGGCATGAATTCTTTTCTTTTGAAAACCACTTTTGTAGAGTAATCATTGTCAAATCTAATTAACACATCATTATATTTAATGGGTGAGTTAGTCCAAGCATTTTTGAGGATGAGTTCCTTGTCTTGCATGGAGAAAAGTTTAACAATTATTGATCTTGGTTTGTTTTTGCTTAAAGATGCATTTCCTGAAGTTGACAATGATCTGTGTGCACATTCTATTCCAAAAGAAAGGGCTTCCAGTAATTTTAATACATTTGGGATCCAGGTAGTAAGAAAGTTTATTATATTATCCCCTTGCACTTTTTCTGGCATACCATATATTCGGATATTATTTCTTCTCATTCTGTTTTCCATGTCATCTATTTTCTTCAGAAGATGCGTATTTTGTTGCAGTAAAAATTCAGTTTGTTGTTCCTCTTGCAGGAGTCTGGAATCAATGTCATTTAAGGACTGTTCTATGACAGAAATTTGACCTTTCTGTTGTGTGAACATTTCCTGAAGCTGTTCAAGTTGTTGAGTACATTTTTCTTTAAAAGAGTCCAATTTATTATCCATCTTATCTATTTTAGTTGTCGACTCTTGAATATTTAAAATAAGTGAATGTAAATCCTTTTTGAATGTTGGGTCCTGAGGTAGATTTCTGAGATGGCTCATTCTGAGTAGCTGATGCTGCTGTTGATTTTCTAGTATTTAATTTGACAGGAATTTTCCAATGAAAGTTGATAAAAATTGTTCTGATGATGTCTCTGGGTATTAGAAAGTGGTTAGTAGCGAAGATATCCTCTTATTGTTGTTTTTTTCTCAAAATTCCTGTCTGAAATATTATTGTGGAAAGAGAGCTGTGAGAAAGTGCTGTTACCAGGTTGCCATCTTGGCCACGCCCTCTAGGATTATATTTCTGACTAACTTTATTGAAGCTATTTACATACACAAGCAAATCTAAAGAAGAATGACATCACTTTACAAACTGGTGCAATATATGGCAAGAAAAGTCATAAGAAGTCAGTGTTCCAACTTATTTATTCTACACCTGTTCACCTTTGCATTTTTGGAACCAATATGGTATGCATTCCACAGAGTCTGGTTTTGTCCAATTCTGTTCATTCTTTTTCTTAATGACCCCTTTAGCACCCACCTTCTTTTCCTCTCTCACTATACACTCATGATATCCTTATTCTGAAGTCATCCCCACATACTACAGGGAATAGAAAAGCAACTATAGGATGACTTTAGTCTAGTCGGGAATTGTGTCATGACTAATGTGCTCACGATAAACACAAATACAGTAATTTTCATCATACCTGGGAATAGCAAAGAAGTAACACAAACTGACGACATTACCCTAAGTGATCCAATGAGAAATCCAATAAAAAATGTCCAAAATACAAAGATTTGGGGTGTGATTATACCCTACCATTTCATACATGAGTGATTTATAGTTGATAAGGTAACAGCAGTGTTACAGTCTTAACTCATGAGTTCTACATCAAGGAATGTAGTATTTCAGTTTTGTGCAAACTTTTCTTAAGTTATTATCCTCAGTTCAGGCATACTCAGCTTCTACAAACAAACAAACCTAAACATTTTCTCATCAATGTCTCCATCCATTAAACATCACTATTATCCTGGGAAATCCTAGATGGTTTACCATTACAGCATCTATGCTACCTTTGTTTCATCTTCTTTAGTGTTTCAATGTTTGCACAATAGTTGCTGCCCAGCATTAACAAACTGAAAATCAGGAACTCTCCCTATGATTTATGGAATCATATAAATGAATTCTTAGCACTGCAAAGGCCTACATTTATGAAAGCTACAGGGAAGAAAAGTTTCTGTAAAAATCATTCCTACTAATGGGAATAATCTACCAGAGAATGTCAGGAATGAAACAAATTTTTCTGCAGCAGAACAAGGTCGATAGACCATTATAAATATTCTATTTTTTTGCAATTTCTTTCTGGGACCTTGGGTAAATTAGTCTCATCCAAAGACAATATAACCCCTTACAATAACTGAATTTTATGCAGTGACCATATAAAGCCTTCAGAGTCACAATCCTTACATTGAGCTAATTAGTTTACACTACTTTGTCTGTCTTTTATCAGGTCCCACCTCCTGTTACTCTATATTAATGCTCTCACCTGTACACAGATATCTCACGCCTGTCTTTCTGTAGCAAATGTTTATAGCAATAATTGCACAATTGTATCATTGAACTCTTTTATGTTATATTAGCTAGCATAAACCTGTACAAAACAGATAGCTTTTCATCATCCATCTTCGCTTGGTATTTCCATCCTAATGTACAGAAATGTTGTCACTTCTTTCATAATATAGTTATCTTTGTGCATAATGTGTTGCAAAGATCTTTGCTTTACCTGAGTTTTACCCAAGATTCTGAAGGAACAGTAATGTGACTGCGCTATAATAAAGAGTTGAGGCCCCATGACATGGCCGAATGGAGAATAACTATACACAAGTGCCAACACAGCGCAGACCTTCTTGAGATAATGCTGTATGAATAAGCCATGCATTCTCAAACATAGCAGCTACAGCACAAATAAGTAGGCTATACTATGACTGGTCACATGACCTGGAACCACTAGCATGCTTGTAATGTGCTCTGCATTATATGTTTGCATCAGAACACTGAAACTACACAATATAGGCATGGCTATGACACCAT
Organism: Protopterus annectens; assembly: GCF_019279795.1. Classification (NCBI taxonomy): domain Eukaryota; kingdom Metazoa; phylum Chordata; order Ceratodontiformes; family Protopteridae; genus Protopterus; species Protopterus annectens. The sequence goes on from NC_056735.1 coordinate 1,264,947,927, forward strand.
GCAAAAGTTACACAGTTAATGTAAACTCTATTTATTTTATACATGGGAAGTAAACTTGATAGTATGGCAGTCGAAAAGGGGGGAGGATAAGTACAGGAATACACAGTATGGCAATGGGAGGGGAAACATGGCATGGGGTGAGGGAAGGAGAGTATTTCTGAGGGGGAGGTAGGTGATATTTTTATTTTAGAAAAGACAGGCAGAGAGGAAGGGAATCAGTGGGATGATGTTGGTAGGAAAGATGGTATAGGGATGGCAGCATAGACAAAAATATAAATTTATAACACAGGCAGAGATTGATAGGGGATGTCCTGATACAAAAGGGAGGCTACATAGTAGATATGTAGATAAACAGTGGACCTGTGGCATAGAGAAGGAATGGAGAACAAGCAAGAAAAGATGAGTGACACACAAGGAAAGAGAACACCATAATGGGGGATAGGGTAGGGTTAGGACTTTATGTCAAACTCCCCAAGAGTGGATCACACCCAGAAGCCAGTCTCCTCCATCACAGCAATCACATGACATACACTGACAGGCAGAATGGCAGCAAAATGTAGCTTGATGGCAAAGTGCAGCAGCATTGCCATAACTGGCATGCATGAACTGAGGTGAGTTATGGTACTTGTGTGGCCTTTAAACATTGTAGCTTGGCTTTGCCACCCTAAAAAGTGTCAATCACAATAGCAGTGAATCACTACTAGTATGGTCCATATGGCATTACAAATTATGTGAGATGGTTGTCCAGTGTCATAAAAACGCACTGGAAAAGAGTAAATATGATGGACTACTAGGCATGTGCATGGGCTGGTCTTTGCCCTGTATCTCAATATAGAACTAACATCATACATTATTATAAATATAATTAAGACACAGACAAATAAAATAATTTCATTATCATAACCGTGGTGCTACAAGGATAGTATGAGCATGATAAAACCCATTGTTACCATCTGGGGTTAATCGAGCTATAAACAGGCATACAACACACATAGCAGTGCTTTTCGCAGAAACTGCTGATTATAATAGCCAGAAAAACTGACTGCAACAGTTGTTGTAAGGAGACACAGATAATCAGAAGGCAAGGACACAGAAATGATATTTGTACTGCATGTGGAGTGTCCAACAGCAAACTGTAAACACAGAGACTGACAACACTGAGGTGGGGGGGGGGATGTGAGCATAAAGGGTAAGGCTCCTGTCTGTCACAACATACCTGTGGAATCACATAATGCCAAGGATGACTGGAGTAGCTGTGGTGGGTGACAACAGATAAAGAGAATATGCTAGAAGGAAAACACTCTGCTACAGAGGTCCATCTGGCATAGAAAGGGAATGGTGGGGGAAGCACACCTGTTACACAGGTCAAGCTGCAGCAGTGTGCATGTGAGAAAGGCCTGTGGACCACAGGCCTATATTGACACATCATAAATGGAGTGTTATATCATGACCTGTTTCCAAAACTTCCAGAGTGAGCTGTTGAGTTACAATTTTATAAAGAAGCAACTCCCTGAAAACAAACTAATCAGAAATCAACAAATGAAAAGCGTAATAGACATTTATTTTACAAGGGGGCAAGATACCATCCCAAAACATATACATACCTCCAGCATGGTCACAGAAACTTGAAGATCAGATACATCTCATAAAAAAAATAATTACTACTAGTGTACATTTAAAATCCACAATGGCAGTGATTTCCTATGGAAAACAGTAGTCAGGAAGTTCATCTTCATTGAATTTTGCTAAGCAAGTTTTTTTTTCTTTACTGATTCTGTTCTCAGTGATATGTAGAACAGCCATTTCCATACTGTCACTGTGGGCTTTTCATGGGAACATCACCTGTGAGAACACTGCAGGGCAGGCATGTCATAAGTTGCAATCACAACTGTAGCATGGACAGTGGACAAATATAGTGGATGAGGGACATGTTTGCGCACAGGCTCTGACCATAGGTATATGTTCATGTGCACAGATATTCTGGTGGCACCTAAACAATAACAGCAGATGAAGGTATTTACCCCCACAGAGACAGGAGAACTAATACAGATATTTCACTCCCATGACAAACAGATTTTGAGTACTGTCAAGGCTGATATGCTCTTCAGTTTGTGTGGGTGCAGGTCTACAATGGACCCTTGACATGATCTACCATGTCCATACAAAAACTAAAGCTATTGCTGGAGATGAACAGGCATGTGTGAAAACCATCCTCACACACACACACACACACACACACACACACACACACACACACACACACAAGCACACACATGTGCTCATGGTGTCCTGGAATGGAGACAAAGGTAGGACACTCATAGCCTGAGGAGGTCAGGACGTGAGAGCTGAACCACTGCTGACACTGAATGTGTCCAACAGGGATTCACCAGGTTGATATGCCATGTAGCACTATGAGTGTTCAGTGGTGCAGGTATGTCAGGGATGCCACCATGACATCCTTTGCCCCAAGATATGTATGTTTTCTTTCTATTTGCAATATGTTACATACATTGTTTTTGTAGCAAAAGAGTTTGAGATCTTTACATATGTTCAATTATATATGCAGGTGTTTCTCTGACCTCCTTCACAGGTGATTATGGAGTAGGGTTAGCAAAAGCAGGACAGGACATGCTTGACATCAATGCAGTACTGATGCCAGATAGTGATGGCACCAGTCTGAACATGTTAGCAGCACTTTCAGTAAAGGGACAGAGCCACTCACATCTGCTGACATGTTTACACTATTCATGCCTTCCTACTGCCTGTGGAGGAAGACTCCATCCATATCAGGCCATCATAGGACTCATAGTGCTCACTTATACATGCAACAGCAGTGGGAAGTGCCACCACTACAAATCATACACAAAACGCAAGACAGAGGAGTGTTACAGATGTTGACACCATGACCCTTTCAGTCTCAAACCTTGGTGTTCCACTGGGCATCAGTCACTAGACATCCAAGTTAGTGATCTGCATGCAGATGGGCACCACCGATGTCATGCTAGAAATGAGTAGAGCAATGTATGACATATTCAGTGACACATATTAGGGTCTGCAATGCCTCAATATTGATATAGAAAGTTCTATGCCATACAGGAACTAGAAACACACCCACCTGCTGAGGTAGTTGTTGGGCCATTTTGCAGCTATTGCAACTGCCATGGAGCTTGGTGATACAGCCTCTAATTGCCATATATAGTGTATCACACATACTTGGGCCATGATCCCAGGACACAGCTGTACACCTGTCAAGTGCCCTCCATATGGCTGTGAGCACATCCTAGCATAGCTATGCACATACATGTGACCAGTGATTCAGTGACTCCACATTGACCACATGTTACAAGGCAGGCTTAGTGAGGGCACAGCGATTCACTTTGTCACTGGCACCTACAGTTGATGAGTCTTCAGTTGTCAGTGCGGTTGTATCACAGGTATGGTAGCTGCACTAGTCCTAGTCATTTCATAGTTGAGTAGTCATTGAAACACAGTTCTACATCATCTTTGCCATCAGTGGCTGATGACAGTGCCACTTCGCAATGGGGATGCTCATGTGCCCATGGCCATCCACAAACTACATCCTACCAACCTGTGGTCCCACAACACATCACATCATACCTTAACCCATGGAGTGTTCCATCATCTGCTGCACCTGTGACTACCTGCTCTAGTAATTTGTGACCACCCAGAATATCTGGCCACCTAATCCCCTTCAAGAAGATATACCCAGTACTACTCAACATGCCAAGCTCCCGGTTATGTACCTGTCTTACACTTACAATTCCTATAATTCTTCCCCCCTTCCACCTATATAATCATTACTGATCTCTGTCACTGTGCCCTGCCTCACATGTATACATAATGACAAGTGTGCCTTACCCAACCCTCTGTGTTAGTTCTGTTAGGTAATGTCTGATGTGTGGCCAACCAATACACTGTACTGCATAGCTCAGGTGTTATTTTACATGAATCAGTGTTATTTTATGTTGACTCTATAATAGCTCACAGTTGTACACTAGACACTGCTTCTTTGTTAGTGCTGCAGTAGTGCAGCTTTGCACCAACCTTATCCTCAAATGGGGTTTTCTGAAGCCAGGTTTTCCAATGTTTCCCTCAACTGATTCTGACACCTCCTCAGCTGCTGGATCTGGTCTTTGTGACACCATGATGGTGAAGGCATGCAATAGCTGGTTGTAGAGAACCATATTATGAAGTACACCATGGTCAACAAATATCTTGCTGCAGGTCCTTGGAGTATATAGTTATGCATTACTAGAGATATGTAAGCAATGAAAGTGAGCCTTCAACACTCTGAACACATGCTTGATATTATTATGTGTCTGCTCCAATACAGTGCTGTAAGAAATCTCCACTATGCTCTGAGGTTACATGTTGGTGTCATAAGCCATACCTCCGTACCATATCTATTATCTCCTACAACACATGACAATAGACAGCTTTATGTGTGGAATGTACACTGTGCAGTTGTTGGCTTATTAATGCAGTGGGGAGGGGGTTGCATTCTCTTACCAGTTAGATGCCTCTTTGGGAAATCACCCTGTACAAAGTATTGGAATTGTTGAGATATATACCAAAACTGGAAACTTTATAACTGCCTGGATGGCACACATCCTATAAACAACACTCTGTCCATTGCATACTACCTGGCAGCTAGGAGTGCAAGCCCTTCTGGTTGACATCCTTGATGCCATATAGGCCAGGCAAGACCTTATGACAATGTTAGAAAGATAGACTGTTTCATAAAATACACACATATTGGTGTTTCTGCCTTCTAAAATTCATGGAAACCACATGTGATTCTCCAGATGATGCACTTTGATATCAGGATGCTGGTGTAGAATTAATGAGAAAGATGCCTGTAACACTCCCAATGTGTCACAAATGACTGCTGGAAAGCCTCCATAGTAAGTAGCTAATCCTATACTAATCATAGTGTCCAAAGGCCAGCCATTCTATGCATTCTGTGCAATATGACAGCACATGACTACAGCTTACATATGGCATCAATGTCCAAATGGTAGCATTAAAATATGTTCTCATCATGGAGGTGATGGTAGATCAGCTGTGGAGAAATCTGTCTTCAAAACTTTGAACAACAGTGTGCAATATCAGTATAACTGGCTGTGATGATTGTCACTAACATATGTTGTTATGCGAAAGCAGAGGCTACTCCTAGCATCTTAGCATGATCAGTATGTTTGTTCAACAGGAAATGACTGTGTGCCACTAATTTGCCAGACCACTATTTTATAAAAAACGGACCAAAAATCTGAAGCAAAAATCTGGACATTCTGCAAAAATCTGTACAGTTGAAAGGTGTGTGTGTGTAATATTCAGTACTCATTGTGGCTCATCAGACAATTTTTTTATGTTTCTTAATCAATATGGCATGTTTTTTCTCCGTATTTTCATTTTCACTTGGCCTCATTTCCACAGTGTTGTACATTTGCTTATCATTATACACAAATTTGCTTATGATGCTGACCATATTAATATCCATGGTAGTGCAATCTTGCTATATGTATCTCTGAATCACCGTTCCTCCCAACCCTGCATGCCATGCTTATTGTGCTACTTTGAATACAGCAGGGAGCTAATTGTTTCTGAAGCCCATGGTGCATTGTAGTCATTTCCATCTTTTTATTATTATTATTATCTGCCTTGTGAGTCAATCATGTCATGGCTGAAAAGGGTCCAAAGACTAGTTCACTTAGCGATTAACAAACAGGAAACAAACAGGAAACACACGCACACACACAAACACACACACACATGCACACACACACACACACACACACACACACACGCACACACACACACACGCACACACGCACACACACACGCACACACACACACGCGCACACACACACACACACACACACACACACACACACACACACACACACACACACACACACACACACACACACACAAATAAATACCACATTTAGCTGATGTGTAAGAACTGTTGATCACATAAACACTGAATATAGCCAGAAATATTTTAGTAACAGAGAATTTGGTATGGTAAGAGTTGAAAATATCCTTAATCACCTGAGACAATGATATGACCACAGAGCTTTATTCTGCACACTTAAGAGAGAGATTCATTGTTTTAAATTCACCATCCTAAATTTTTAATGCAAATATATGAAAATTGTAAATTAATTGGAAGCTTGACATTTTGAGTATATTCACAGGAGTTAAATGCAGATATTCCATCTAAGATTAAGCTCCTAAAATGTTGTTAATAAAACATAAAGTAACATGTCAACACCTTTACTAATGACCATTTTAATGAAGGTTGTGCCTTTACTATAGTTTTCAGGCAATTCGTACTGTCTGCATTTATGATGCTTTAGAATTTAATGTTACTGTAAAATGTTCATAGGTACATAGGAAGAACAAGTTAGGGAGAAATATTGACACACTGACCACCTCTCAGTTCTAAATCTTGGTGGCAGGGTTACAAGCCTTACAAGTCTTATCTATAATGCCACAGAGCACATTGTTACTGTTCTTATTGATCATCATATCAAAAATCTGATTAGGCTTGACCCACAGCAATTCAGCTTTGTAAAGGGTGGGTCATTTCTGGTAAATGTTGTAAACTTTCTTTGAAAGGGTCACATACATGGTGGTCAGTGGTCATACTGTCTATGCTGACTACCTTTACTTGGCCAAGGTATTTGGCAACATACCACATGATGGAATCATAAATAAGCTTACATTATTAAATAGCATTCTGTATTTGATAAAGTAGATAGTAAACTGACTGAAGGACAGAATGCATGTTGTCAGAGTTGGCAATACCTCCTCAATCAGAGAGAAGGTCTTCAGTGATGTCCTCCAGGGACCCCCTTCTGTTTGGTATCTAATTATCTGACTTCAGAACTGATAACATTGATCTCTGGTTAACCAGATTTGCAGATGAATGTAAGCTGGATGTAGTTGTCAAGGGAACCCAAGACACTTATAGCCTTCAGAATGAATTAACACAGGTCAACATCTGGTGAATTGAATAAGTCCTTAAACTAAACACCGAGACATGTAGTACCATTCCTACTGGGAAAGAGCAAATCGATGCAACTTACTCCACTGATTGCAACCTGCTATCAATCAAGACAGTGATAAGAGAAATGGACACCTAGGTTGATAGCCCCTTTTCCTCTGACCATCATGTGGGCAATGTGGCTAGGAAAGCCTTTGGTATTTCACAATTAATTACCAGAAGTATCTCTTCTAAAACAATAGAAGTCACTATATCCTTTTACTCTGCCCTTGTCAGACCATAATAGAATATAAAGATCCCTTTGGCATGCATCATACTAGACATATCAAAAAACTTGAAAAAATGCAGAGGTTCCTAATAAAAATAGTCTCTGGCCTCAAAACTCTTACCTAACAAGTGAAGCTGAAATTGTTGTCCTTTAACTCAGTCCTAAGGGAGGATCTGGGCCTTGCTTACCAGGGCTTCAGGGATCCTGTTTTCCTTGACCTCTTTTTGAAATAAGTCAAATAGTGCAGCAAACATTAGACCAGGAAATGTCAGCCTACATCAGGAACT